>NW_020210305.1:506038-525974 GCF_003070985.1 Temnothorax curvispinosus
TTAACCACAATACCGGGCGTAAGTCATTACATAACCCTGCGCAACAGAAAGAAAAAGAAAATGTCTTGCGATGCATGTGATTAAAAGAGTTACGAAATATGGTAACTGAAATTCAAAGCACCTCGTTGTTTAGTTTTGCGGGTAAAAATGAATAGAGTTAGTGGATGAATGTGTATCGGTTTTTGTTAACGAATGTCGGGGTAATCGAAGCGATCGCATAGAATGATGAATGTGCGTTCGGTGGTTCTAAATTTGTCACACCGCTCTTACTCCGAAACGAATTTATTCGCATCTTTTTCCGTTTCGTGCCTTCGCTATCTGATTTCAACGTGCGATTGCGCGTATCTTCTCGCATCAGTTAATTAAATGGCTCTTCCAACTTTGAAATCGCATTCTTTTGTTCGTCGCATCGAGAAAATTATTAATACTCTTCAGCAGAGAGCATATTTGCTGTATCTTAAAAATAAAATGAATCGACACAATTGAATATTTTCGTAGTTTAATTAACTTCAGGAACACGGACGAGCTTTTAATACGTGACAAATTAGAGCCTGATATTTGTTGGTGAATGTTAAACCTTAGCATATTAAAACGTGTATATCGTTAGAAATGTAACAGTTTATCTAGTTTATTGGAGAATAAACCGCTTTATAACTTTATGCGTCTTTGTATAGTACATTCATGTAATTTATACAATAACCGACAGCCTTTGTCGCGCGACCCTCGATATCGGTTATAAAAGTTAATTGTAAAAACGAGTTTTATAAAATCACTATTATATGATTTTTTTTCTCTTTTACTGCTAGATGACCTCTTTTAAAGTCTACCTGAATATCGCGAATGTATTTCTGACTTGCAAATGGCCAGCGCGAGATAGCGCCACAGTAAGTCGGCACAACCACATGTTGTATGAAGCTGCGTGTATTTTATTTCATTTGGTCCCCACAATAGAAAAATGCTTAACGCGAAACTTGCTGACTGTGCGTGAAAATTTATTTGCGGCGAAAAAAAGCGAGATATGCATGCCGCTACGACGCGTACTATTGTAATGCTAGACATTTTTTTTTATTTTTAAAAGGATCAAACTATAGCATTCCCGCGTAAATTCCCGCATAAATGCAATGCGTGTATAGAGAATAATTGAATTATTGAAGCAAATTGGAAAATTGTATCTGACGGCTGGCTTGTTTTATGAGTGCAATACGTATAATTGTTTTTTTTTTTCATTTTTAGATTAAAATTCTGTAGGTATATACGAGTGTCAAATACAGGTAAGCAGCGATAAAAGTAATCAGTTTATTAATACTTAATTAATTTGACTTATTATTTAAATACTTTATTTTACCTTGCCTTATGACGTTTTAGTTATTAGTACTCGGTATGTTTTAAGAGCAATTTTTTCTTTGCTCGTTACTTCAACAATTTGAGAATAAAAGAAAAAATTACCTGCTCAAGCATTTTTTGAAAGCAGGAATTTTCATAACGTTTACCTGCAACGTAAATTTCGCCAGGCTTCCTTAGTTACCATTAGGTTTCTCTCTGGTAGACAGGCACGATGGAGCGCGAAATCGAGGAAGCATTAAACTATTAGCTGCCGATTCATGCGTGAGAGTAGGCGGTGGGTTGAGCTTATTCCGAAATTGATTGTAATCCTCCGCACACGGAATGAAGTAATCGTAACTATACGTTCAACGCAGAGAAATCTACACGAAATTTATTAAAATGAGAAATGTATAAATGAAGAAAAAAAAAGGGAAAAGAGAAGAAGAGAAAATATTTCATACACATATGTGTTTGCGACAAAGAAAACACTTTTTCTGATTAATGATAACATCTCGATCTTTTTATATTTAAAATTTTCAGAGGCCATCTTAAATTGATATCTATTAAACATTTAGTTAATAATCAATGCTCCATTTCTCACAATTGTAATCGGTTGGACTTCATCAAACAGGCTCTGAATAACAACCGCATTGTAAAAGCGCTTGCGATTATGTGCAATCGTAAAAAAGCAACAGTGACTTGTATCTACGATCAATTACAGATTCGTTAACATTGAATATCAAACAATGCGTCTAAGAGTGGACGATCATAAATATATTATAATAGATATTCAAAGAGTGGCCCAAGTTACATTTCATCATGCCGCGATAGAAGTGCATATATGTATAAAAAACCGTATATATTTACATCTAATACATACACTACTTTATTGAATATTTATGATAGACTTTTGTAAAGTAGGTAATATTTATCAAATTTTTTTTATCTGACAGTTTGAATTAAATCTGTTTTTTAATGAACGTAAAATTAATTATTGTGCAATTAATAATTGCAATAATTTGTCATATTTATATAATCCAGAATAATTAGAACTGTTTTCAGACAATGGCACCGCTATATAGACAGGCAAATTATATGTGCAGCAATGATTTTATTACAGATTTTCGTAAAAGGAAGCGATAAAGTTACAAACTAGACATCAACAGAAAGAGGTATCTTCTGCAGTGAAAACAAAGTTGCGCAATTAATCGTTAGCCTCTTTTCTCGAGAGAGCTATGGGGAAAGGTGAAAGCGACGAAAATGAAGGAAACGAAGAACATACTCGAGCACACAACATGGACTTCTGGTATATTGGTTTAATCGGCCCTCCACTTAGCTTTCCCTTCTTCTCTTTAATCCTCGAAACAAAGTCCCTAAAGATGAAGTAAGAAGTTCACTGGACACCCGCTATATTTTCGTACTTGAACTCGATAGGAACTTTGTTCGCAACCAGTTTCCTTTTGTCCGGTGCTATTACAGAACAATTTATATTTATTGAAATTGGAACATATACCTTAACTTAAAATAAAATAATTTGCAAAGTTTCATTAAATTTACTATTTATTACATGTGCAACAAGGATATATTTTATTTAGAAAAATATATATATGATGTATAAGCTATCTTGGAAGTTATTCTAATTTATATATAACAAAGAGGAAGATTGCTTTTCTTGGCATAAAATTCACCTCATGTTCTCACAAGTTTCCATAAGATGCAATTCCAACGCCTCGGTATATTTCTTTACCTTTATCTGAGTTTGTGACTTACAACGGAGTTGCATCATATTAGCCGAGCCAAAAAGTCGAAGTGCTCCACAATCGTGTTCCAATTAGCACTCTATAGCTTTCTGATTTTTCAACTTTTCTTCATGGAAGATAAAATATTCATAAAAAGTGATATTGAGTATCATTGATGTGTAAAGCATGTAAAGCATTTGGATATATTTTGCATATTGTAGAATCAAAAGTAAAGTTGATAATATATGAACATAATTAATGTCTCTTTTTTTTAACACAGCTGTCGACATTAACAAACTATCATTTTTTATCGAATAAGAAAAAATTTTTGATATATAAAACAAGAAAAACAAGTGTCTATAAAATATACACGTACGCAGCAGAATATATAAATAAGTTTTTTTTATAGTAAAAAATTAAGCTTCGCAAAAATCCTATAGTTTGTAAATTGAACTTATATAATCGTTATATAATGCATCCTATCCGTTTTCACGTGGTACCGTTCAGAGAATGAGAAATATGGTGACATATTCCTGGTAAGAATCCATTCGGGGAACATGGGAGACCTTTTCAATTCGGTATATGGTAGTAATTTCTTATCTGCACCTACTACGTCGTGCACCAACGATATCTACGTGAAGGTAAAGTCGCCGCCGACATTGTGATTGCGATTTATACAGATTCTGATCGAATCGATTCGATTCTGAGGTCGTTCAAAATTATTCACTACACCAGGCATTTATAAACTACTATTGACAATGATCTATGGACTAGAATATATCGATTGTGACAAACATAATGGTATTACAACTGTAAACGGTCTTTGAATATTGGTGGGATCTATTAAAATTATAATTCTGAATTAGTCCCATTTAAAAATCTATTAAAGGATCTGTAAAATCTTATTTTTGAAACAATAAAAGATTTTCTACTGCTGTTAAGAAATATTTCTTTACGAAGCAGATTTTATACTTTCATAATAATCTTGAATGTTATATTCCACATATTAATATATATTTATTTAAATTTTAACAAAAGAAACTTTTTTGCATTTCATTAATACGCTAAGTAGTAAAAATTTAATAGTTTGCATTAAAATTATTTCGTAACAGGTTATCCCTACAAAAATATTTGTTTATCGTATACTGCACCTTATATGAATTTTTTTTTATTTCGTATCCTTTATTTGATTCAAAATGTTTCGAATAAATTTTGGCTTATCTTTTATTTAAAAATTATGAAGCATCAATAAAGTATCTCGCTTTTACCTTCGTTAGACGCTCGTTGCACTTGAGAATCAATGTTGAGAAGGAAAAGGATAAGGAAAAGAACGTGGAAATGGCGCGAGATACTCGAGACTTCAGTCGAGGTGCTGATGTCGCTGAGCTGAGATTTATCGGTTTCCTGAATCATGGCGACGTGGCTGTCGAAGGCAGTCTAATTGATTTTTCCGCCCTCACCCCCTTGCGCCGTTCTAGAGAATTTTATAGCTCAATGTGAAACTTGCCGCTCAGCGCGCCTTCGTACCGTGTAACCCTTCTGGGAAAACTCACCCTGCCAATAAGAATTTAGCCAACTGAGTAAAAACGCTACCTTCTTCTGCAAACTTGTTATAACTTATATATAAAAAAGCATATTTTTGTACAAATAACATACTACATATGGCATATACTGTTTTATTTCATACAAAAATTTTCTTATTTGATCTCTTATTTCAATTATAATTTTCTATTCTTTTTTTTGTAAAAAACAGATTTTGTATACACATCGATTATAAGTGTTGGATACAAATAACGTTCATAAATTTTTATGTTGTATTTATTCTTTTTATATTGTGCATTTATAAGAGAAGTGCGTTTATGCCACAAAAATCAAGATTACTAACTTTATATAGTATATTATCATTATTTAATTAGTAAACGGACCGTCATGATTATACTGGAGGCTTTATTTGCCGAAATAAAGCAAATATACTTGATAATAATTTGTTTATAATGAGCGTACGATTAAAATGCTGGTTAATCCGTCGGAGCATCCGTTATCATTGCTCGTTAATTCCAAATCGATATGTGTATGCTCATCTATTATTAATGTCATTGTAATTACATGAGTGGTCATTACACCGGGACACACTTATCTAGAGATACGTACAGACACACGTCTTTCAGTTGAGCTAATGTGTCCCCTTGAATCCCCGGAATCAAGGTATATAAGCTGGAGCAACCTACAGGCATCGTCAACAGGCCGGCCAGCGCGATGAGGTGGTGTGTGTACACGCGCTTTTGACGCGCGTTGGTGTAAGCACCAGTCCTGATGGGTAATCGATTTTCATTAATGGATGTCGCTTGCGTAACACAGAATTTCAGCGGGTGCAGTCTCGACCCAAAAGAGAACTTTAGTCGCAACGGTGTCCTCGAGATCCAGGACACCGAGAGATTGACATATCGTAACATAAAGATAATTCAAAAGATGTGCTACTTTCATTTAGTAATGTCTTACAATTAGGAGCATTAGATTTTTGTGCGCAAGATAAGGTATGCAGATTTTTAATAAATACCTTAATTTCTAAAAAAAAAAAAAACAGTTATTCTGTAATATATTAATATGTTCTCATAATAAAGAATTTTTGAGCGAGAAAAAATTACTACATGGTTCGATATGCGTGTATGTCACCTACTCGTTACTCGTACAATGTTATTTAATTATTTTGTTCTTTATTTACCTGATTTAAAAGCAAATTGAGTAAAATTATAATTTTACTGTGGTTTAAAAAGACATTTCTTTCTTGTCTTAGTGTTTGACCAATTCTCTTACTTTTTCTGCTACATTTTGATTTATAAATTGCTACATAATTGTTATCTTTTGCTTAGGTAAATTGTCAAGTTAGGGTTCTATTGAGATAAAACTTTTAATTTTTTTAATTGAGTGTTATCAATTCATTATAATAATTACAAAAGTTAATTGCATTAGAGATATTTTATTTATGCCGGTCATTGCATAATATTTTGTAATTAATTCTTTGTTTGTATACGGGATATTAATTAAAACAGAAATTCTATTTGACGTTTCGCATAATACAAATAACTGTAGAGCGCGCAGCTGTATGTTTGACGAGACGTAAATTATACCGGTAGAAAACAATTATTTACGAGCCTGACGCTCCACGATTCCGTTTGAATTTAACATCGGAAAATATTATTAGCTTAGTTTTGCCGTAGGTTCAAAGTACACCGCGTTTCGTAAAATCTCCGTTTAACGAAATCTGTTTTACGCATTTTAGAAATACAGAAAAATCGCGCAATAATATATATAATATAGCGCAACGAATTAATCATTAGCATCGTTGAGCCATCACGTCGATAATGAAATTAATGCTTAACTTTTGAAATTAGATGATGAAGTTTGCTTGTAACTAATTATTTTATGCATTTATAAAATTGGAGGAAGCACTAATTACGCGGTAAGTGATGCGTGCATTTCATGGAAAAATTTAAAGCCGACGTATCTATCTAGCGGAAACATTAATGGATAAATCCTTATAACAGTTTAACATTATTTTCGCATGTATTTATCGCAAAATGCTCACAAGAACATGTTTTGCATTGGAAAGTATCAAATTTCAAGTATAGATATTGTAAGAATTAAGAATGACGCTACATTGTAGAATTTGACGTCTAAAAATCGTGGAAAAGACACGTATTACGAACGGGACGTGACATCCCTTTATAACACTATCCGGACATCCGGGTCAGTTGGTCGGCTATGTGATATCCAAGCTTTTACGACCCATCGGAAAAAAAGGTACCGTATGTGCATCGATTCTGCGGCGGCCGCAAACGGCGACGGATGCTCACCACCCACGAAATTTTGACCTCGCCCCAACTCATTAAACGAGTGACATCGTAGCTGAGTTTTATGTTTCTCTGACGGTGATGTTGGTCGTTCGGCTGTTCATATCCCCCGTGCTAGGTGCGCGATTCTCTTTCCGCCACAATGAAACATTCGTGTCTTTTGTATGGAAATCGTAAAATTGGCATTAACCTACTCGGTGTTTGTGTCGCGTCTCTTTCGTGGGAATTATCAATTTTTATTTTTCTGAATGTGACGCGAGAGACAAACGTTGCTTTGATAGATTTCTAGTATGCGTCAGCTATTTCTGTATATCTGCATACGTAATGTTCTGTCAGGAATGTTAATGTATTCCACCGTAAATTATAATGTAAGCCGTGGTGTAAAGATCAAAATAACAGAGCAATAAATCGGAAATTCATTGCTACGCACTTGCGCGCGGCAGTTTATTTTTCCATCGCGATCCCGCGTATTGTTCGGTTCGGTTGAAAAATCGTTTGCTCGAAAAAGAAACCAGATTTATTCAGCCCGCGTCCAAATGTGGCGTATGAATAGACAAGGAGAGAGAAAAATATTTCCGCGGATTTTTTGCTAACGCAAATGAATCTGCAACTTGGCAGGCGACGTCCAACGCGCGGTTTCCGACGTACGGGGAACGTTCATTGGCCGATAATACGCGAATCGATTCACTCGTACGAAAAGTTGGGCCACATCACCGAACGAGTAATCTCAATCGGAGTATCGATTTGGGTAATCAATAGGGGAGCACAATGACGTCTACGGATATGCGTAATCAGCTTCAACGATCGGTCAAACTATACGTACCAGATGACGCGTGCATGAATAACTTATAAATCACAATAGCGATTCGTACCACATATCCACGCCTCGTCATTTTCCTTAGATGCATGTTACATTATTCCGAGATGTTTTTCATTGCTACTGGCAAAATGCCGAGCATAAGTAACGGTCGAGCATCAGCGTGCCACGTAGGTCGCGTTTCCTCCGGCACTTTTATTCGTCTCGTTCGCCCCGGCTCTCTTATTATTATTATTAGGAACGTGAGGAGCAGCCGTCTTCCTGCTGCCACTGTGTGAGCGCCGGTGCAGTTTTATGCTTTTCACGGGATGCCAACCACGAAATTCCGCTAGACAAATTGATGTATTTTTCGCGGTGCTTTTCGCCTCTCTTCGAGATATACGGCTTAATGTACTCGATATTAGGAACCGCGTCGCCATTTAAAAAATACCCGGGGCATTAACTAAAAATAATTACGTTTGCAAAATTCTTGACTCCGCCCGGTCATGGCGCGTTGCCTTTGCTAATTATCCATGTAACGGACAAATTAAAGTCGTACCCGAAGCGATCCCAAACGTGCGGAGCACCGCGACGTCTGGCTCTGAAAAATAACTGGATGGAATTGTAATTCCCGGACGAGGTGGATGAGGAAATTAACTCGAACTGCGGTTAGTAAGGAAAAGCAATGCCCCGAGAGCCAACCAGTTCAGAAAAAAAAAACGTATTATTCTGTTTATCTTTTCGGTGTGTGTAGCTGATTGTTTTCGTAATTTTCGAGATGACAGATAACTTTATAATCCTGTTATTACGTTTAATTTTTACTTTTCGCTTTGTGACAGGTTGCGGCTGTTGATCGCAAATACCTGATCATATTGTTAAAAATCGTTGTTATAAATCTTGGAGAGAGATATGGTCGAAACAAGATTCCCCCCGATAATCAAAGCACCGATAACGAATTATGTTCATATAAAGATTAGTCCTGATGCTATTTATGCTGTTATCTGTTCTGGTAAAAAATAGCAGCATTGTCGGATGTTTTTTGAAATTCGGCCTTTCTCATTTTTCCTCTTTCACCGATATAAACTTACTCGCATTCCAAAGGAAGACGTGAGAAGAAAGAAGAACTCCATAGTGGGCACAGACGGGACTGAAACTGTCACTCGTTAGATATACGTTCTGCGTATCACTCAGAAAACGAGTACTTACGAAGAGAAGTTTCTCACTGGCAAAAAGCGCGCATCGACTTCCTACGTCTAGGCGAATCGGCTGAATCGCGGACTATTCTTTTTAGCGTCGCAGACAGTCGGTCGGTCCCATGCGGAAGCGAATTGCCCCGTTGTGTTTTGTACAATACCGCGTTTTGGAACCACTTTAAATTTTGGCAGACTCGACTGTTTCTCGCGCAACTTTCACGATCGTGAAAACTTAAGAATAAAAGACATTGCGTATTTTCAACGAAGAGCGGTGACGGGGACTCCTTTATGCGATGCACTGCGCTTTTGTGTGCCACGCGCAACCATTATGCACTATCGTTCCCTTTCCGTTTTTCGGCATAAAATAATCTAGTAGATCTTGTGAAAATGTTAGAGTCATTAAATTACAATTAAACTGTAGATTTTTAAAATTTAATAACCTTAAATAATGCTATTTAATTTAGCAGTTTATTCTTGCAAAGAAATTTCTTCCATATGATTACGAAACATAAATGAATTTAATTGCGATGAAACATGATTTGGATTTTGTCGATTTGTTTTTCTATAAAATTCTACGGAAAATTAGATGTAGTTTTTACCATAAAAAACATTTCTACAGACGATCTGATATTGCATTCGTTCGTGTTATTGCATGCTCTTTGATAAAAAGTTTAATCGGAAAATATTTTATGTCTCTGAAATTAAAGTTTTTTTCCTCTTCTGTGTATATACCGGGTGTCTGATAATAGATGTAACACAGTAACACCCGCAGTAGGTAGATATAGAGAGAGTTAAACTGAATAGAAAAATCCTATACCGTTTCGCAATTTTCGCAATAAATAATGAGAAATTAATTATTAAATATCCGCGAAACAGCGTGCATCCACGTGATTTAACAAAATAAGACAGCTCAGCAGTTATGATTGTTATGCGTAATTCCTGCATAGTTGTTATTGTTTACAGAGCATTTCTTCTAATGTCACGCCGCACGCCTGACAATCTGACTCACGTATCTTTATAAATTCCTCATTATTTATTGCCATCACAAAACGATAAGTACAGAGATTTTCTATTCAGTTACACCTATTATCAGATATTCTGTATTATACAGAATTAAGAAGAATGACATGCAGTTATTATGTCCAATAACATAAACTTCAGTAAGAAAACAATTTGCGTTACTAAGCTAGACTTCGAGAGACTGGAGAGTGCAAGAAGAAAGATCTCAGAAAATAGTGCAATGTTTCGGAAGCAATCATCCACTTTCGTTTTTGAATTCTGCTGATGCAACTGGGATTTCTTACACCATCTTTGGCTCCAGTATCCTTCGATAAAAATGGACACGCGCCAACAATTGCATTCGCATTTTCGTAGCTTTTTCTGCCAAAATGTCACTCGTTACCGATTTTCAAATGGTCAAATTTTTATTTCCATGCAAACTTCTGCCACGATGTGTTTGTCTAATCATTATAAAAAAATGTACGGATTTATTATAAATAATATGCTGTATTTTTAATATTATACAGTTATAATTATTTTACTCACTTTATTAAGATTGTTACTAGAGATTATTGCTATCGTTAAGCTATTGAAAGCTTTGAAGATATATCGTTTTTTTTGCAAGAAAGCATTAATTTTCTTACTTCATAAAAAAAATCATAAAAAGTTATTTACTACGTTATTACACACGTGTATTTAACATAGAGATTTATAAGTCATAAACGAACCGGAAAATGAAGAATTCTGTTGAAACAACATTGTAAATGTTGTTAATGCGACAACTTTAGTCTTAAACTGTTGACGACAAAAAATTCTTTGGGCAATATGTCACGGATAACACAGTGAATATCCAACTGATGAATCATTCATTATTTAACATAACGAGTCACAAAATATATGTATAGTCCTTGGTTGCGTTACCGGCTATCCAATCATACCACCGCATCGACAGTAATATGATACACATATGTGTAAATTCTCGAACCTTTCGACTGCAAGTGTTACGAGCCGTGCCGTACTATACTTGCCCACAAACGCGCCTAAGTTCCGACACCTTAAGTGGACCAAGTCGGCCCATTATCTCAGTTTACATTGGGGTCTTTTACGACTCAATACAGAAACTCTTGCAGAACATAACCGAAACCACAGTGGACTCGCTAATTGTTGGCGCGCGGCTTAATTTTCGCGGGTCTTCTTGCCATTGACATATTCTCCTCAACCATTTTTTCACCTCTGTGAGGAAAATTTGATACTATTACTCTATGAGACTATCGATATTCAGTGATCGATATTTTATACAGAATTTGCAATCATTTTACTAGAAAGGATAATATTTAATGCGCCACTGAATTATCTTTGTCAGTAATTTTGTCTTTTCATTTCCGTTCTTTTTGGATAAATCAAATTTTATTAACAAAAAAATTCGTGTGATTTTCTATTTTTGTAAAGTAGAATAAAGTAGAACATGTAGAGTTTATATAAGTAGATTCTTTTTCTGTTGCCTTGTAAGTTTCCATTAAAAGTTTCAATTATTAATGCATAACAACTATTACGTATACTTAATAAACTACGCAGTTGCATGCTAGCTAACAAGGTCGCACGAGTCCTTGCGATCATCGTTGCACGCATTACGCAACGTTGAGCATAAATCTTATATAGATATACGCAATTGATCTAACACTTAAGTCTAGAAGTAAGATCTTTTTTTTTATAAATAGCAATAAAATACATTTGCCCATCTAAATTTAATATAAATAATACACATTGACAGTGTCTAAAAATGTACGTAATTGTGTAAAAAATATCTGATAGCTATGAAGAATTTTCTCGCGTAGATATGGACCTTGAATAACAACTTAACAACTTAATTGTTTATTTAAAATAAACAGTAACATATATCACTCACGAATTATTCGGTTAATTCTACATTCTCTCTCTTTGCGTCACTGTCGTCTGTGTAGTAATTAAATAGTTTCGTGTCACACCTGTTTCAAGTACATCTATATTAGTCATGCAACCAGTTCGGAGTTAACATGTACAATAAACATTTATTTATCAGCGGTTTACCGTGTATAGTTAATGTGTCAGTAGAGATCTCAATGACATTCGTTTGAGTGAAACAAATAGCAGATGCCTATTGTATATTTCCATTTACAACGCGGAGTACGTTTCGTCGCTAGATACACGGCTGTATAAAATGACGAAAATAAATTGAAACCATATAAAATTTGCACGGTCCGTGTATTCTAAACCATCCAGAATCGAGAGGCTCACATTGATTGTAAACAAATCAATCGTTGACAGTCGCAGTTTATTGTATTGCACGTCCCGAAATGTGTGTTTTTACTTGCACCTGTACGCGGTCATAATTTTATATACGCACCTGCGGTTCGTGTATAAAGTGAAAGTATTCGTTGTACTGATGTTAATGTATGCCAGGCTTAGTTATTATCTCGTTTCAACCAATTACCGCAATTAGCATAACGTTCCTCTCGCTTCTTGCCGTACTCGTCGACGCGTATCGTTGAAACTGGAATATAAATTTTTCACGCGTGCTCGGAGCAATTTTATCGAAAACTCCATTCGCGACGAACAGTGCCGATTGACGTTTTCATTCGGTAGCGCGCGAAATAAAATGACGTCGCCGTTTTCGCGTGCGTCCCGTAAATGATAAAAAGATGTAACGTTATGCATTAATCAAAATGTTAAATGACGTCGGTATATCGCTGGACGCGCTTAAAATGGACCGCCGCGCGATAAATCAGATCGCGTCTTTTTTGCGCCGACAAGCTATTGTGCGTTTATTCATTTCCTGAATGTCCGTCCCGGATATTTTGGTTGAGAGCAACACTCAACGCAGTCTCCGGAACACACGCAACGTACAATTTATTTTTGCGAGACGACGTTTTAATAATGAAAATGTAATGCGTGACATTTAGCAAGCTGAGCTTTGAGTTTAACGACGGAGAGGGCTTAACGGCAGAGAGGGAAAGCTAGCAAACACGGTCGCATATATCATCAAGTATTATCTATTAAAATTTCAAGCACTGTTAAAGAAGTGGCATAGTTCGTATCATTATAATGATCGAATATATTTTTTCTTTTTGCAACAGTATTTAAGCAATGATAATGTGTTAGTAACATAATATATTTACATACTTACAAGAGCCTTATAAATTGTGCTAATGTAAGTTCACAATTTTTAAATATTATTTTTTATACAAAACTTAATACATTTTCGTATGTATATATGTCTCCATATTTGAGGTTCCTTAAAACTACTTAAAAAATGTGCTTTATTTTTAAAATGCATAACATAAGAAAGAATTTACAAGTAAACTAGTAAAAGTTATGATTAAAAATGTTATGATGCTTTAATCAATTATATAATAAGAAGCTTAAATTTTAAGATATCTAAGTTAATCCAAGGGATCTTTGTGGAAATAAAGTAGTACCTTCGGTTCTTACGGATTACGATTCAGCTTCACGAACCGACAGCTTATGCCTAGTCCATTCAATATACGCTCGAAGGACAAGGACGTATCTCTGGAACGGCCATAATTTATTGACTGCGGCGGATAGAACGCGATCTACCTATCTCAGTCCGCGTAGCGCCGTTCAAAGCCCGCACCGACGTAGATCAACGACGATACTCGCGAGAGGCTGAAAACTAATCAGGATCGAAGGTAACGGATGAGGAAACCTCGCTACGGCAGATTGTCTCAAATGACGTATGGTACCGTCGGGGACATCACTCAAGACATTTTCCGATACCTATCTGGATGCGCCGTGATGTTGTAACGCTGTCGCCCGTCATCGTCTGAGACACTATCGTCGCAGCGCACCTTATTTTCGTTCAATTTAGTGCCATCAATATGTCGCTTTCCATTCTGGCTTTATTTCCAGGACCAGCGAGGCATGATTTTAGCGCGGCAAGTCCCCGAAATCAACGTGCTGGAATTTTGTTACTGTCTCTTCAAATTCACTTTTCGACGACGAGGTCTTTCAGACAGCGGGGAAGTCCACAAGTTCGGAAGTTAATAAATCCCTTATGAAACTTTGCGTAAAAAAAAATCTGGTTAATAATTCTAATTAATAATCAGAAACGTCTTGGATAGCACTTTTGCATCGACTTTTGCCGAGGGTATATATGAAATTGAATACTCTCAAGTCATTTACAGAGCATTACACTCCATTAATTAAGTTTGATTTCCACGAGGAACTTCGTTCTAAGTGCTCGGAACTTCATCCTCGCGTGTTGGCACGGTGAAATCATTTCTCCTTGGGATTCGGGCCCTTATTCCGAATCGCTACCTGACCAATGCCTTTCGTCGCGGCGTTCTTTAAACTTTTCTCTGCTTCGATTCCTCGGCGTTCACCTCTCGCATCGATTTCCTCGTTCACGCCTCGACGCGTTTCGTTCATCCCGGGATGCCACCTACTCGCTCCATCTCACTCACAGTTGAAGAGCCACACACGAGTCGCGAGTTGCAAAATGTTACGGCTCGCGCATACTCCTCCCAGTGGGAAACTTGAAAAATGGTCCTGCTTATACCGCGGAAACTTTTCAAGTAGGTTACACCGTTTGTGCCTATATACGTCGACGCGATCGCACAATGCTGGGAACAATGTTTTCTCTCGCGCTTTCGCATAGCTAAATAAGCTGATAATTATTTATGAGTTCCTCCACGCGCGTGGTTAAACGGTGGCGATGAATAGTTCCCTAACTTGTCCTGTCGACCTCACGTGACTCCTTTAGAACTTTGTCTCGAAGTTTGTGCCTCAAGAGCTGATGCTTTACTGTAATTAACTCGACAACTAATTACTCAGTTCGCGGTAAACGTATATTGCATTATAAAATATATATCCACGTACATATTGTAAGCTCCAAGTCAAAACGTAAATCATTCTAAGTATAATGATGATGATTTTTGTTCATTAATATTATTTGATTTTTTTAACAAATTAATTGCAACGATATTTTATCATACACATTGCATTGCCATCGATTTTATTATATTCAGCTACTAAAATTTGATTGTAACACTCTTACGATGTTTCTGAATCACATTCTTTCAGCATCCTCTCCTCTTACGTTGAAATTGGGAATAAAAATGTCTTCGGCATCCCGGATTCTAATCTTCACACGTCATAGCTCGTGATAAACGTTCGTTCTCTCCTCTGCTTTGAGTGCTAACACAATCGTTTTTCGGCGACAGCGTTTCCGCAATACGGTCGCCGTACCAGGACCTTGCAAACTCGCACATTTCATCCTGTCGCTTGCCAACAACGCACAAATAAGTGCTACCATTATAGAAAAAGCCATTCGTATGTATTCCCCTTGAGTCGTGCCTAAATAATCTCAAGAAATCTTACTGCGTCGATCATATTTGAACTCTGATGGAAAAGTTTTTAACCTACTTCGCGTTGTTATGGTTCGCGTAATTGGATACAGAGAGATAGCAGCATTAATAAGACATATCACATGTTTGATAAAAGTCGTGAACTTGTTGACTCTTGATTGTATATCTATTAAATCATGTTTTGCATTTTGTGAATAAAGTTCATTATAAAAAATAATAATTATAGTGTAAAATATTATATAAACAGTGTGCTTATCGATGGATATCGAATATGTTTGATCAATATTATATATACTCTTCAAACAAAAGGAACAAACATAAAGACGCTATCTTTAAAAAATTCTTAATAAAAGCAGTAATAACATTCAATTAAATAATATAAAATACAAATTATTATTTATTTAAATTTATTCTTAATATATCAAATAATTTAGAAGTAAATCTACGCGCATCTTGTACATAGAGTGTGATATGGTAACGCAATTAATGTGATGTTTCAAGCGAGTGGGATTTCGTACTTAGAATAAACGGCATCGTCTTAAATTGGCGGTACATTATACGTTTTCATGTAAAATTCGCAACATAACGTTCAAGGGAAGGAAACGTTCCATTTCCTAGCGCAAAGAGCTCAAAATATTCTACCGCACACGCGCACACATACAACTTTTGTTTATAGTTTATATATTCACAATAATATATGCATACACGGCGACGCTGTTGCTAGACCGTTACTTTCCACCAACGTTCGCTATAATAGGGAAGATAAACAACAGCTTTATATTCTTCATCAATATTTTACGCTTTTTATGAACTTCGAACGGAATTCTACGTTAGTTTTTAACCGCAGATATATACATTTAATATTTGTTAATTACTATTAATTGATAATGTATATTTGACGTGATCATTTATTTTAGATAAATGGAACAAGTAAATATATAAAATAAATCATCAATCATCATTATTTGTTACTTATAACAAATGTACTATTAAACACATTTAATATCTATAAATTAATGTTGCAGATATTTAATTTTCCATTATAAAATATTATAAAACTAAGTACTGCTTTCTTTCATATTTTATAAATTAATGTATGATTTTTAGTTTACTTGTACGTATCTGTTGTTTCAACATCTCAAACAGAGAAGAAAAAAAGTAATATAGTTGCACATACATGCTATTCCATGCATGCTATTAAGTTGTAACACCGAATGTGGCTTTGAAAAATAGTCCATCACTATCTTCATTCTCTATATATGGCATGAAATTCATGTTTTTGTTTTGTTTTAGATCCGTGAGATTATTCTTGCGATATATTATTCGTTTTTTTTTCTATTTTGCGTAGTAAAGATACAACGATATGAATATAAATAAATAATAAGAACGCGTGAAACTCTCTTTATGGGAATAAAGCATCGCCGTAACCGTGCCGCCACTGGATAACGCGTCGCACAGATTCTCGCGAGATTGTTCGAACGTGGATTGCGTCTCATAGAATCGAGACAACTTTGTACGGTACCGTAGCGCCATTATCCCTACGACGAAGTATTGTTACAAAGTACGGTTATCACGTTTAACGTCGCACGGCAGAAACGTGTTCCCCGTAGCGTTACTTATGTGATGTCGCGCCGCGTATAAGAAGGCAGTATCTTATTACGTCTACGTGGGCGATGCAAGAAGACGAGGTGTGTCTTTGTACTTCCTCCGTTCTTCCTTGGTGTAATCTCCATGCAAACGTCTAACAATATTGTCGTAGTTATACCGAATCTCACGCACATTTTACGCAACGCGCACGTGGCTGTGCAATACAAGAATTTAAAATTATCCACGAGGAATAATACAAGAAGAAAGAATAAACAGAAATAAAATCTTAGTTTATACGATATTCATTTCCTTCATTTTCAATTAATTAATTATTGGATATAGAATTTAACTATGTCTCAATCTCCGTTAAGTGATTTGTTCTGTGCAAAATATGTTAATGATGTATACGATGATAACATTATAGTGTATTTACTATAATATTATTTAGACTCTTTATCTAGAAGTAATATAAAAGAATTCTGTACACAAGTTTTATACTTTATGTTCAGAACATCCGTTTAATATCTGTTTAACATTTTGGAATACTAGAGAGATACTCTTGATATGATATCGCAAAGTCTTGACCCATCTGTTTTAAAAATCTTTCTCAAAACTGTGATATACACAATCAACATTAAATTCAAAGGTCCGGCAGAGTTGACATTATAATTTGCCTGATTAACATTTAAGCAAAGCGTTTATTTTAAGTGTGTAAATAAATTATGATAATATACATACATCGCCAAATACCGGATAATTGGTGTATTTAATTGTAGTTTCTTTTTTATTTCCTACTGCGCAAATACCTTCGGGGAAAGTTTGAATTACCTACTATGTGTGGTAATTACCACGCACAGAATTCGGTAATTCCGTCGGTTTGTTCTCTATCGCTAACTATATACACAATATGTATAGACATTATGTATACATATATATTTTTTTTACTTACATCGTACTATAGACCTTCTCTTTTTATCTTTTTCTTATTTTCAATCTTCCTTTTTGTTCTCCAGCTTTCGAGAGATTTCATATGTTTCTCTGATATGGCTCATATTCTTGCTCTATATTCCATTTCAACTCTGTAGCTCTTGTTGCTTTATATTGTGCCTGGTTAGCGTGACTCACGATATAGAAATTAACCAGTTGCAATAAATCTAAGAAAACGATAGATTTTCTCTGAACCCCCATGTGATTATTCTCACACGTCGTGGTCAATATGCTCACGTTACGAACAACTTTGGCGACGTTCTTAAGTCGAAGGATAATCCCTGAAACTTTTATCGGATTATTGTCAAGAGGCTATCTGTATCAACGCGAAAAAGTGTTTCGCTCAAGGAGTGGAGTTCTTTTAATCCGATTCCATTGGCAGAAGGAGATACCATTCATAATTGTCATTATATTTTATTTTTGAAGTGATAGATATGCCATTATTTGATTTTACTATGTAAAGGTAAATCGTTAGGATATTATTGACTTTATTAATCAGTAATAATTAATGATAATAACAATCTAATACTAATAATTAAAATATTAAATTAATTTTAAAAAATTATGTATTTTATAGTACAATCTTTTTGTATTGTATGCATTATCATAGCAATATCTATAATACATTTGTCATAAAAATAAATTATTATAGAAAATATCTTAATTCATTTTTCCATTTTTAATCAGATAAATTCAACAGAATTTTAGCGCGCTAATTGTCATCGCTTATCCCGAATCCCATCTAAAGATGATTTACTTTACTATATCCTACTTCCTTATTCTCCATTTAAACAAGCTATGCAAAACTCATAATTTCAAGACAATATTCAGTGTGCGATCCCTTTTGTTAAAAGGATCTCAAGCAATCCTAGTTGCTTTAACGCGTTCTTCTTGCTTGCTCGTAATTGAAAGGATATATTAATAAGTACAGTCTAGTCGAGCCGGAGGGGCGAAACGCAAATAAACTTGGCAAAGATATATGTCACAGATCTTAGGGAAGCGCTTGTCCTTCTGATCGCAGTATACTGGCTATATTAGAACGTAGGGTAGTGAAGATTCGCCATTCAAACCCGTGCTACGCTCCTCGGAAAGTAATAGCTATGCTTTTCTCTCTTCTTCTTCCATCACTAATTTTCTGTTACGGTTCCTCTTTCTCAGCAAACGCGTATTCTCCGTTTCTCTGTTGAAGAATAATGGACATGAAAACTGCTGGAATAATTAATGCCGACAATTGGATGGAAGATTAACTGGTAAATTGTTTTCGAGAAATAAGGGTCCTAAAGAAATTAGTATATTATAACTAAAAATGTTTTACCTACACTTAACATTCAGTCGTTTAGAGTAAATGTGACATTAAAATTCGAATAGTACTACGAAATGTTTATAATATATATTCCATCAATATATAAATATATTTTCTAATAATAAATCTTTAGTTTAAAGATAAATTAATTATACAAACAGCTGCTAATTAGTCATAAAAAAGTGCTTAACAATTGTACAGTTTATAGCAAATAGATGGAACGGTATGTCGCATTATCGCGATAGTTTTTTTTGTAAAGAAAAAATTTTTGACGCTAAGAGAACGAAAAAGTGATTTTTCTTTTTATAGTTTTTCATAAGTTATTAATGTGATACAATTAAGTTATGATAAATCTGTCACAATTTCATGGTAACCTGAAACTGTGATACATGACAAGGGACTCCTGGGTTCTCGCATTATTACGCGCAGGAAGAAAATTTTCAATAATTCGAAATGGACTTTTTGTTCTATGAATCAGGTCCTTTCGAAATCCTTTCGAGCTGAACTTGTCCATGGCTCGAGTGATTATTTTATTCCGCGGCATTGCCACGTTCTGTGAAATCTCGAAAGCGGCATTCGAAAAGGGACGGGAAAACAAATTGTATGGAAAGATGAAACAGTCTTAATGGACTCTTAGAAAGGCAGCGGAGTTACGCGGAAGAAGGAAAGGTGGGTTAAGTAAAACGCTGCTGGAGCATCGGACGACGATGCTGGTGAGCGCGCCTCGAAACTCGTCTCATGGAACTCTTCTCTCTCTCTCTCTCTCTCTCTCTCTCTCTCTCTCTCTCTCTCTCT
>NW_020210305.1:525984-553742 GCF_003070985.1 Temnothorax curvispinosus
TCTCTCTCAACTGTTGTGCAAAATATTATTCAAAGCAACGGTGAAAGGACGACGGAGCGTGCAAGAGGTAACAACGAATCGGGCGAAAGGAATAGGGGTGAGACGTAGGTAGCGAGAATATATCCGCGCGGCTACCGTTTCCACCCCTGTTACGGCCCTCGCCACGCTAGGCAAGCGGGAGTTGTCTATCCCGTCGCTAACTTCATTTAAGTTTTGATCCTTTTACAGGGTACTCCATGCTAACTTTCCATATCGAGCATTGAAGGAGACACTTTAAAATCTCCAACGGAAAGGACTATTGAACCCGAGGCAAGGCGTGGTCGCCACATCGCCGATTGCGGTGTTTTCTGGACAGAGATTGTTAGAGGAGGGGGGAACAAAAGAAGAAATAAAAAGTACAAGAAACAAGAGAAAGAGAGAGATGTATCACGCTCGGATGAAAGGGAGCAAAAGATTATGCGATGAAGGGGTACGAAAAAGTAGATGGTAGCGCTCTGTTCGCGACCTACAAGCAGGGGGAGAGAAACACGACTTTTATTACATTGAGTCACTGGGAAACGAGGCGCAGTTCACCAGATTATACATCGCGCTAAAATGCAGATACAAATTCCCCACCGAGGAACTATGACCTCATTCTTCTTTTTCATTCTTCTGCATCCGTCCGTCGCGTTTACTTCTTCTTCCCCTCGCCAGCAGTTATTCTTTTGCTTGCCGCTCTTCTCTTTTTCTTTCTCTTTCTTCGTCATTTGACCTATTCTCCTTCGTCCCCTTCCGTTCTCTTTGTTATCCGCTAGTCCAATGCTTATTTGTACTTTGCCATTAACCTCGTCGTAAGTCGCGTGCTCTGCCCATTCCCCATCGTTAAATCCCTTGCAAAACAGTAACTTTCAGCCCTTTTATCTTGCCCGCGTATTTCTTCCTCGTCATTGTTACGCATCATCCAGGATACTGAACGTCACTACCTTTTATCCGTGGCAAGACTACGCGCCGAAGTATGACTAACTGCGTTAAAACGCTCTCTCACCAGCACTCGCATCTGACCGGGCAAGCTTTTTGTTATTAGGTTTTAAAAACCTAAAGGCATTGCATTGTATCTGTAAAGATAATTCCGTAAATTTCGGATTTATTCTAGCGCGTCGTTGATCGTTGAATTTTATAGATTTAATCGCGCGTCATAATTATATGCGCGTTTATGCAATAACATGTAAAAACGGAATTTAATAATAGAATAGAAGTTGATTTCCTTACAACACTCTATCATTTTATCTGTGAAAAGTAAGGATTGACTTTTTGACAAAGAATAAGCTAATATAGCTTCTCTTATAATTTTTAATATTAATATTAACGCTACTTATGTATATCACTGAATATTTTTACATTATTACATTATAAATAATTATCTTGTGCTTATAGCAACATGTGATTATGCAGTAGAATATTTTCGAGATATATCAATCTTGCTTTACGACAGTTGATTACAATACCTACACTTGCAGTGCTCTTTGAGAATACCGCTATAGAATGGCGGAAATCTAAGATGGGACAGTGTATCTTTTACGATACGTCGAACAGGCTTTAGAACTTCGCTGCAGTTCGCGCGGAGTTGTGGGGTGCGTGTTATCGGATACATCACATATCGAAGGCTCCGACGTTACTGATATCGATTAAGCCATTGTTCTAAAGATCCTGGGAAGCATCTAGGACGTGCTCAAGGCGTTGGAAGTGGAGAATTGAAGAGGAAGAGAGAAAGAAAGAGAAACGAGACGAATTTTCGTCCATAAAAGTAGAAAATCTCTTATCGTTTTTCGTGTACACACAATCCACAGAGATGTGCATGTACATACACGCCTTCGGGGAATCCTTTTGTACCCGCGCCACATTATAGGAACTGGTGCATTAGACAGAGTAATACGGCTGGAGGAATTCCAATTGCCGCACGGCCACGTCGTTCGGTTTAACGATTTCGTCGGACTTCAGAGAATACGACGGAGTGCCGTACAGAGAAGAGGAGTTGGGCCTGTGTATGGACTGCCCCGTTGACATGTTTAAAGACCGTCATACATCTTACGACTAGAGAGAATTGCACGTTGCCTTGGGCCACGTGAAAATGTATCAATATTCCATCCCGTCGATTTGACTGCCGTAAAATACTACGGTGATACTACGGAGAATTGTAATATGGTGCAGAAGCACATTATCGTTATCATCGTATAAGTATAATATACTGCCCGTATTGTATGTATTCTCACGTTGTTATTTCTATTTATGGATCCAAATTTAAACACGAGTTAGAAAATATATCATATATTATATTAAAAGAGAACTATTTAAAAAAAGGAAAATTTATAATATTAATATTCAATATCAATATTTCTGTAAAAATGTTTGGCGATTGACTTATTAAAAAAATAGTAAGACATGTTCTTAAGCAATCAATAATTGTATGATGTGTATAATAAGAAGTTTATGTAAAATTTATGTGAACAAGAAAAGAAGAAAATGATAGAATAATTATAATTTCAAACAAATGTTCACCTTTTCGCTTGTATCACCAATTTTAATTATTTTCGCAAAACGATATATGGATACTGTCGCCGACTATAATCGTTCATGGCATAACATTCGAATTATATATATATATATATATATATATATATATATATTTGTAGTAATGTTTTTATCGATTTTTAACTACAATTCAAATAAAATAAATGATAAATAGATATTTATATATGATAATACGATAAGAACATGTCACAGTCTGATATGAGTGCATGATATGGGCAGCCCGTATTGTTGCTTTTCGTTTGGACTTGCGTGGCGAAAATAATTTATAAAAATTTTACAATTAAAAGATTATATGTAATAATTAATTGTTATCAAAAATGGTATTGTAAAAATATCTTCAACATCAAGCTGACCACGTAATATTAGAAAGTAATTATTATTATTTATAATAAAAATATTTATGAATTTACTGAATAAACTTTTTACCATCAATGCATTTAAATATCTTAACATAAAACATACCGTATTTATAATCATTGTTCAAATCTTATCAAGAGACACGGTAGAGTCTCGCGCCAAGTACACGCGAAGCGAGACTGCATCTTGACTCTTTTACGCGACGCGACGAGTTGCGAGTACTCGAGATGTTGAGATCTCAATAACGAGTAAACGGATCAAGTTCTAAGTAGGCTTGATCGATAGCTGGGGTCGCTTTATAAAGAAAAATGTTTTTATCTGAAGAACGTCTCCAGTGAGACGCAGATGTTTCCATCCAATCAAAATAGTTATATTTTAATTAAAGATTAATTGAAATTGTTGTTTGAGAAGCAGGCCGATTACTCATGTGAAACCTAGTTTAAAATACAAGATATTAATTAAAGCAGCGTCATTTATTTGTTTGAAATTGACGTTTATGAAATCGCTGCAAGATTTATAATATTTAGAGAGATGTTTAAAAGAAGCATTACGTTTATTTCCCAGTGTCTTTTTCATTTCACGAGTTACCTTGAAAGATGTACAATTAAGTATGTTTGCCATTGCTTGCCATCTCTTGATCTGTCGTAATTCTTTGTAAGGACAAAACTAATCGATATATTTGATTTTTCTGATCTCCGTGTAATTAAAATTTAACGATTTTTATTTTGCACGAGAAATTGAGAATCGGTGAATCCTTTATGCCCTCACACGTTAATAATAAGATAATTTGTTAGGTAAATATGAAATATTTGTATGCTGACTGTGTTCTTACATCACGACAATTTTGACTTTTGTACTATACTTATTATAAGAAAGATATTATAAGAAAGTTTGATATATTTCATAGAGATAATTGTGGCTTGTCAGTTCTTGTACAAATATTTTAATATTTATCTTATCTATTTGATAATAGTAATAGTTGATAACATGAAAATTTGTAGTACTGTACCAAAAGAACAACTTGAGTTTAGACACAAATATCTTAACATTATATCTTATATGTATAAAATAAAAAAAAATATTTAAAGAAAGAAAAGTCATATCAGCATTTTAGAAATACCTTTTAAACAACAATTAATTTTTGCTCTTTATACTAAAATACAATAATAAGCTGCGCATATATGACTTGCTTCAGATTTATGGTAAACTTGTCCAATATTAGAATTTATATTATTAATACAAATATAATTACAGTATATATTTTTTATGGAATTTTGATACTACTTGCTGTTGAGTTAGATTTTAAGTTTTAATTGTTCTGCGTCTTACAATTAGATTTAATTAATCTAGACTTAATTAATTATTAATCAACTAATAAACTATCAACATCTTAAAATATGCACATTCTCATGTAACGTCATATATTTTTGAAAAATACAATACGGTTATATATAATTACAAGACTCAAAAATATATTGTTAGTTTGTTTCTATTGACATACATATATGTACTTATTTCCATGAGATTTGCGACTCTATTCTAATATTTAAATTGCAATTATGGATTATCATGTAACAAAAAAATCAATTATTATATATATAAAACATAAGATAAAAGTTGCAACTTTGTATTGATATTTTTCGTTTATATATATTGTATATACATTTTTGTAAAAAGTTTAACAATACGTATTCTATAACAAGAAACAGGTATGTGGTTAAGCAATCAATATTTGTATATACCTAATGCGTGTAGTATGTGAACAATAAAACAGTTAACTGTCATAAAGAATAGTGTTGCAAGAATGGATTCAATATTAAACTTTTCACGTAATATTAGTAATACAACAAGAAGATTATTTGTATGTTTACAGTAAAAATATTGTGGAATTTATTAAAATACCCCGCTTCTTTACTAATCCATATTAATGTCTCATATCTCATGTAAAACTGTAGCGGTTTTAATAGTCTTATAATAATAACCTATATTAATTGTTATTCTTCATAAAGACAAAGATAGATATGAACTTGAAACTTAATTATAAGTTATTAGAATTTCATTAAAAATAAGTTATGGTTTCTGATTACTGTGGCCGGTATTCATAGTCGGATCTTATTTAAAGACCGTCTTACGTAATGTCTTAAGATGCTAATATAGTCATTTTATTGGCTGGAGTTTTAAGACTGCCCATGATCAGACTTAAGACGATTTTAAACATAAGATCTGACTATGAATACCGGTCTGTGACTAATACTTAGCAATTTTAAAAATTTGGATATTTTTTACGACCTTTGTATCCATCTGATGTCATCCGAATAATATGGAGGTAATAAAACATAAAAGAAATCCAATTTTATATCCATTATTTATTGACGATTGAGAAATTTCTTGTTTATTTACATTTCACAAAAAAAAAAAAAACACTTATAAAAATCATTTAGTTTACTTAGAAATGTCTGAGCATAAATTAATTAATTATCTTTATTAGCTTAAATTAAATGATATTTAACTTATTGTCAATATCGTCTGTAATTCAAATAATATTAAGCAACACGAAGCCCAAGAGTATGATTCAATAAGAGTATAATTTATAATATTTTATTTCCTTGGTTCAGCACGAGTCATTTCAATGGATGCAAAGTAAAGAATGCGAAAATAACAAAATATAATATCTGTAACTTACATGTAGTACTTTATTATTATATACTGTTCTAATTAATATATAATAATATATATTATAAAATATATATATCTTGATAGGACAAATAATTATACGAAACTTTGTAATTAAATTACATATTACTTTAAACAATAAACTCGTGTATAACTTCATGTATAACGACATCTATATAATGAGTATGTAAAGAGAATATTAGTGTATATGCGAATACATTCTAAACCTTGTCACAGCAAGTTATGCAAGTAATCTGAATACGTAAGTGTTCGAACTTACGTAACATAGATTATGTACGTTACATAGATTTTTTCTTCTTATAATAAATTTTATTTCTGTCTGTCAATTTACAAAGCTTTAATTATATTAATAACTTAGTATTAATTAGCTTTATATAAATGCATGCAATTCTTTACGGTAAAAATATTGAAAACATTAAAAAATAAATTCTTTATTCGTTAATACGTTAATCGTTAATACATTAATATCTTTATGAAGTAACGATTGAGAGGCCTTGCCGGATTGCGCAATAAAGCAAATATATAAACTTAAAATAATTTATGCTAATTAAAAATTAATTAAAAGTGCGGAAAGGAAACTTTTTTTTGTATGTACCAAAGGTCAATATTTAAAAGGTTTTAAGGTAATAACATAATGACAGAGACAGGTGATGCAGAAACGATTGGAAGTATTTAACGTAATCAAAAGCTATACTTTTACATTTGATCTATTAACCAGTTCACTGGTAATGACACTAATGACGCATATTATGCGCGGTAAATAAAAGTGCCGCAACTGGTAATGGCATATATGCGCACCATGAATATTTCTTCCAATTTTTAACGGATTTGAATATAACTTGGTACACCTATGCTTTTTGGGTCGCTGATTACAAATCTGAAGAATTAGGTCTTACCAGTTTTGGCACAAAACGTTGATTTCGCGTTACCAGTGAACCGGTTAATATCAAATTATGTTTTTACAATTTTTTAACGGTAATATAGTTTGCATTCTAAATATATAGTCAATGTTATATATAATAAAAACGCCACAGAAGAATTGGATTATTAAGATACTGACGATGCTTCGTTGTAGTATGAAAAAACGGCTTGCAATTGTTGGATTTTCTAATAGTGTGACATCTCGAGAGTCTTTTGACTGATTAAGATATCAAAGAAGAAGTCGATACTTCTATGTTTGAGGTACGTATTTGTAATTAAAAAAAATTTGTTTTTAAACATTATTATTTACATTCAGATGTATATTACTGCATGCATGTTATTACACAGTCATGATACTACAGCGATGGATACATGCTTTCTCTTATCACTATTGGCTGAGCACAAAGACAATCAGGTACTATTTGTTAAATAACCGTTGATTAGGAGAAAAAAATAACTTTAATTAATTCCATTAATTTAACAAGTTATTTATTAAAATAATTATTTATTTTATTGTTGCTTGCGTGTGTATGCATGTGTTTCTACATAATGCATTTTTTAATTTAGTATATAGAAAATGCATACATATTTTTAAGTGTATGCTCAAGAAAATTAGCGTAGTTTTTTTTTAGCTTTTAGGTTTTAAACGAAAATTTTATTTAATACAAAAATGTATTTTTTAATCGTTTTTTCTTCACTTTAAATCTTGTTCAATGTTCTTGTGTCATGAGTTCTGAACTTGTTTTCAGCTTCTCTATCATATTATGGAAAAAAATGTACCGAATCAATTAAAAAAAATTAAGATGACCTTAATATCTCCGAAGCGCCTCCACCTAGACAAATAGTATATTGTGCAACTAGTGGAGAAAGTGGTCGATTCTGAATGAGTGTGAAGTTAGTCGCACGAGCGAAGCGAGTGCGACCATCACCCTCATTTGGCCTCGACCACTCTTCCTACGAGTTGTTCATACTATTTTTCCTAACGCGAGCGTGAAATGGGCCGCTTTTCGCGCTTGTTTTGAGTGAGCAAAATGATCCATTTCGCAATGATAACGTAAGCGAAACATGGAGCCATTTCTCAACTAGTGGAGAAATAAAATTGTAAAACAAGCGCGAAAAGCGGCCTGTTTCACGCTCTTGTTAGGAAAAATAGTATAAGCAACTCGTGGGAAGAGTGGTCGAGCCCAAATGAGTGTGATGGTCGCATTCAAAATCGACCACTTTTTCCACTAGTTGTACAATATACTATATCGCTATATGATAGCCCCCTTCGTACCGTACAATTTTGGTTACACTAATTTTTCTCTAGGCCTTATAGATTCGAATATATTTAAGATGGTAATAGTTATTGCCTCACCCTGTATAAATTAAACTTGTATTTTAAATGTATCATTTACATACCTGTATTTGGAACAAGTGCATCGAAATGTCCTTAAGATAAATATAGAACTCATAAGAACCTGTTTTTTTTTGTGAATGTAAAGCAGAGTAATAATATGTGCCCTCTTTTGGCAATACACGGTCGTGTCAGGAAAGAAATCGATACTATTATGTATAACATAGTCAACAGAAACTTTTATGAAGTCACTACTACATTTAAAACAATGTATAAAAAAAGTTTTATGTTTATATATATCCCAGTGTCTTTTTTATCTCAAATTATTTCGGAAGATGTACAATTAGGTATGTAACTGATTAATTTTTTGATATTTTTATTTTTAATCACATTACAAAATAAGTCATCAAATGTTATATGTAAATTATAAATATTTATAAGACAAGATGTTTTTTAAGGATGTATATCGCTTATGTCAAAATAGAGGGATGAAGCTGAAATTTACAGAGATTGTGCACTTATATATTCCAAAAACCTGTGTTAAATTTGCGATCGATTGTCTGACCCCTTTCTGAGATATTTGCTTTAAAAGTTACAGAATTTGTATGTATATAGGTATACTTTCCATGTAAATATCATAATATGTATCTCTGCTCTTGTACAGTAAAAATGAATGAAATTTTTATGGTACACTTCTATGACATCGAGAATTGCAATTATGATTTTTTAAGTTTTTTCTGTTAATATATTTTTTTCAATTTTTTAATAATTTATTTAAACAATATCAAGTATAAAAATGGGACAAAATTGCGATTTTTACGCTTTTTCTGTCCAACATGTTAACTGATAACATGTTGTTTATGAATAATTTCTAAGACTAGCTTTACACTGTTTAATCAAGAAAACAAAATTATACTACATATAGCTATACGTAAAACTTCCTTCATTCTATAAATTATACTCATCTTGTTTCAATAAATAAGACAAATTTTTTAAGTAATATTTCCAAACTTAACTGTTTAAGTTTATAATTGTACATTAGTATAATGCAACTTTATTTAAATTTATAACACTTCCAATAAACTACAATTATCCTATCAACTTTTATTTTATGCAAATTATACCTACATATTCCGTGTTGAATCAAATAAATATATATTTTTCAAATTTTAATAAAGCTTTCAAATATTATTTGTAAATCGCATTTCGTTTTTTGATGTATTTTTGAGAATCATATTTAATACCTACTGAAATAATTCTGCACCCTAATATTTACGGAGTCTATAGAGATCTCAATTTTTTTGCCAAATCCTGAGATATTTGATCTAGATAGATTTTTGCTTGAGAAAATCCAAAATCGTTATCTTTACTTGTATTTACCATTCAGTGCTGGACCACATAACTGCAACGGTAAGCTGTATCTTTTTTTATATTCTTCACAAGCAGATAGTGATACATATCAAATTGTAGATCAACGATTTGCTTTACTAGATATGAATGCTATAATAGTCCGTTTGGTACACAATTTCTATTTGGAGCCTGTCGTTTATTTAACAAAGCTCCGAATACAAGTGATTTAATGATTCGTCCTATTCATTCGTTTCGTGTAAGATTTGTTCCCGTGGCTGATATATAAATACAAGCATTTAATAGCAAATATAGGTTCAATGGACATTATATAAGACAAATAAAAAATTTACGAAAAAAAATCATTATGCATATGAGTATTGAATCAGTCACCAAAACGCATTCTACCATTTAAAGTGAATATGACCTTGTAGAGCGTAAAAGGCAAAACAATCATATAGAAAAATTGTTACGCGTATTATAATTGTGTATTAAATATACACATTATAAAATATACATTATATTGCGTACGTGAATATTGTATTCAAATGGGAATATACAAGGTACCTACATATAATTTCTTAACAAATGTGGAAATATTTTATTTCTGAGTAAAAACTTGCATAAATAAAAGTTTGCGTGAGGAAAAACTTGCTTGAACAAAAACCAATGATTAGTAGTTATCGCTGAATTAATTAAAACCTTAGATATTGATTAAACTTTAGTACTGGTTTATCTTCATGAATTCATTAAATGCTGAACGTTGTACCCTTGAGATATTTCTTACTAATACTATTACATTGTAGTAAGATTACCTAATAGTATGACTAAGCGTATCACAGCGTATGATGTAAGACACCTATATAGTGTCCGATAATTTTTGACAAAGCTGAAGTGTGAAGGTAAATTTTGGATCAAACTGAATAGGAAAATTCTGCATGGTGTGACTATAGCAATAAATAATAAGAAATTAATTAATAAAAATCTGCGAATCAGCATGCGTTCACGTAATTTGCCGTGACGAGACAGTCCAGCATTTACAATCGCTGTGCGCGCGACGAGGCATTGAGCGCTCTATAAATAACAACGGCTATGTGTGACGCTATAATGCGTGCGACGCTGAGCCTTCGCATGGACACTCTGTACGAAAGGCAAAGGCATATATAGCATTTGTGCTATATTTTTATTTCTCTCCCACCCCGACAAAGTGACGTGGAGATATCTCATTCGTGAGCAAGAATCTACTCAGACATTACGTCATAATCACTCCAGTCGCGTTGAATTTATAAGACATTACCTTGTATGTTTAGGTCAAAGATGTAATAGCAGCGATACTGTTATTATCGCTGGTAGAAGTTGTGTTATAAAGTTTCTTCAGTTATAATTATATAATTTTACAAATTTTACAAATTTTAGTACGAGTTTAGTTATAGTACGAGTACAGTGTTAATTAAAATTATCTATAAAATTGGATTTTAAAAGTTGATGTGTGATATAAGTGTTTATAAATACAAAAGTGTTAAAATAAAATTATCCATAATACTAACTTGGAAATATTTTGTGTAAGGTAGGTTACATTTCTTATACTTTATTGTATTAGAGTATGAGCATGTCGTTAAAGAAAAAATATTTAGTATAAACTTTTTTAAATTATGATTTAATTTAATAAGCGTAGACCAAGTTTCGCAAATTATATGTTTTATAGATATAAGTGTTTCTCGTATAAAACATAAATTTTAGAAACTGTACGATGCTTATTTATTTTAATAAAATTTTTTAGACAAAATTTTTTTGGAGTATAAATATATGGTATGTAACATCATATATATAATATATATATAAGTATACACACTGAGGAAAAAAATTGTTGAAAAACGCAAAATGTGTTTCAGTCAACTAAAATATTTAGTCCGATACGTTCAACTAAACATTAGTTGAATTAACTAATTTTTGATTTAAAAATGTTGATGGTTGATATTAATAAACTATACCTTTTTTAGTGCAACTTAATAATTGTTGAATCAACCATTAGATCAACACATACAAATTTAGTCCCTACAACCAATTTTGTTCTCAGTGTTTGTATATATATATAAAGTTGCATAATAAATATAAGTTATAAATAAGCAGTTTAAAAAAATAATATATAATTTTATCTAACTCTTTATGTAACTCTTTATGTAACTCGTTTTTGTTGTTGTTGATACTGATAAAATAATCTTATTTCAGCATATTACACAACGATTATACATAATTAGTGTTGATAAAAACTGAAAGAAGAGACAAAACAAAGTTAAAGACTTTTAAATCGTCAACAATGATTATCACTTTACTTCTCTTATGTGCTTTTACTCTATTACTATATTACTTTATTCATTATATAAAATTCGTGCGTTTAATTAATAAAATACCAAGTATGCCGGCACTTCCAGTGCTCGGCCATACTATAGATTTATGGCTGTGTTCACAAGGCAAGTAAAACTTTTTGAAGTTTTTTATTTTAATAATTAGCATTTGCTTCGTTTATAAGAAATATTTATTAACAAGTTTATTAATAAATAAATGTTGCAATTGGATAGTGTCATGTTTGGCTGAAAACATGATGTGAAGAATATATGTTAGGAGCATTTATGATTATTAATTAAATAGATTTTTTATTTTCATGTAACAGTATTTATATATTAATTTCAATTTTTAATTAATATTCTCTATTCAATATATTTAAATACCAAATAGTTAACTTTAGATTAGAGCGCAGAGATTGAGATTTTACTATGTCTTTCAATTGAAGTAATCTTGAAAGATGCATTTAAATAGATCAATCCTCTTAAAAATATGTAACAAAATATATACAATATATAAAATGAAATTATTTAGTTTTGATTAACAACGCACGCAAAAATAATTAAACGAAAATAATATCATTAAATACATTGAATTTATTTCATTTAATAATTTTAATTTTTATATTTCTTACATTTTAGAGAGTCTTTGGAAGCTTCAGCGTACACTTTGTAAAAGTTATTATCCAATTTATAAACTTTGGTGCGGTCCGATTGCTTTTGTCAGCGTTCATCATCCAGATGATTTAGAGGTAAAAGAAATATTAAAAGATAAGTTAATCTTTGATTAATTTATTTTGTCAATTTATCATATAACATTTCAAAGATAAGTTTCACGGATATTCATAGCACAATGCAGGTTATTGTCAGATCTATAAACGAGAGATTGTTTTACGAACAATAACAATTTCATAGTGCTTGCTCAAACATAATTTTGTGATATTTTTACCGCAAGTTCATACAAACCTATTATATTCAAATTTTTCCATTTCACTATTAGTAAAAAAATATCATTATTTAATTTAATCTCGGTACTGATTTTAGAAAATACTAAGCAGTCCAAAGGAACATCTTTCAAAAGGCTATATATATACTACTTTATATCCTTGGTTAGGAACTGGATTACTTACTAGCGAAGGTATTGCAAAGAATTTAACAAAATTCTTAATTCTAACGTCTAGAATTCTATAGATAGTTGGAAATGAAGTTTATATAAAAGGCTATGTACAGCTTTGAATGCTTTGTGTTAAAATGTTATTATTAATAAAAAATATAACAAAAATATAATGTATTTAATATTATTAATATTTATAAATAAATGCAAAATATCAAAATTATTACTAGATAGTAATGTAAAATATAAAACTTAATCTTAAATAAAATAAGAATTAAAGAACGAACAAATTAAATATCATTATTTCTAAATAAAGAAGCAAATATATGTAAATATTAAGTTTTTAAAAATACGTGATACAAATAAGGTATAATTTTTAATCGCAGTTAATTGATACGCTATCTCTGTTGTATTAAGTTAAGTAAACAATACAGAACTGGGCAAAGTTTTTGAAGCAAATTTTGATATTACAAATTAGTAGTTCAGTTATTTTATTTTTGTTGCAGGGAACAAATGGCACAGAAGACGAAAGATACTAACACCTGCGTTTCATTTTAATATATTAAAACAATTTGTTGAGATTCTGATTGAAGAAGGAAACCGTATGACGAAATCTTTGAAAGATAGAAAAGAATCGACTATTGATGACTTAATGCTCTTTGTCAGTCATCATACATTGAATGCAATATGTGGTAAATTTATATACATATATAATTTATGAAACAGGCTTCGTCTTAGCACAGATTTTCTATCAAGTAAACATTGGTTTGTACATTATTTAACAATTGCTTCCTCATAGAGGAAGCTTTGTGATGGTGGAAAAAGTTTTTTTCGAGATTTTGATGGAAATAAGGTTTAGAATGTTCCAAAATGTCGAGAAATCACATTAGTAGAATATGTCCGGAAGTATGTATGTGTACGGATTTTTTTGTACATGCATCTACTTCTGCAATTTTTTAGATACCGAGTTGAAATTTTGCACACAAATAGAGTGTCATAGGAAATATGTTCTCCTCTAATTTTTTAAAAATCCGTTGACCGGTATGGATTTTAAGGAATTTTCTTTTTTCATAAAAGTGTGTTTTACGCTGTAGCTTTCTCAATATTTGAGATATCGGTCTATTTTTAATTCTATTACATTCTTCAGTCTTTTAAACCCCTATTTCATATATAATTTTGTAAGATTTGGTTGATTAGACCCAGTTTTATAAGGCTCCTATTTGCACGGATTCCTAGAAATTTCAAACGTCTGTATTTCAAGAACTAATCAACCAAATTTTAAAGAATTCTATATGAAATAGGTGTAGAAAACACTGAAGAATATAATAGAATTAGAAAATTTGCCAATAATTTTTATATAAGTATTTAAAAAATTATTTTAAGGTAGAAATAAAAAATTAATGTATAAATAAAAAAATAGAACAATTAAGAAATATCCGCAGTGCGCAAGTAGAAACTTGCACATTGCTTCCCCATAGTCTTTAAGTGGGCAAGTAGAATAGAAACTTGCACATTGCTTCCTCATGGTTTTAAATGTGCAAATTATAAGTTTGAACATTACTTCCTCACAATTTTCAAGTATGCAAATTATAAATTTGCACGTTCCTTAATCAACATTTTATTTCGCTCATAAAGCTTCCTGTATGAGGAAGCCAAATTAATAAATATTTACTAATAATTATGCATAAAAAAAAGACTTCCTCATAAGAGGAAGCTTTATGAGCGAAATAAAATGTTGATTAAGCAACGTCCCAATTTATAATTTGCATATTTGAAAATTGTGAGGAAATAATGTTCAAATTTATAATTTGCACACTTAAAAACTATGAGGAAGCAATGTGCAAGTTTCTACTTGCCCACTTAAAAACTATGAGGAAGTAATGTGCAAGTTTCTATTTGCACACTTAATTTTTATTCATTATAAACTATGTATATATCTAACCTTAAACTTATACAAGAAAAATTATTTTTTATGTAATTTATTAAAATCTGTTAAAATAGCAGAATTAACCAAGTATAAGTTACTTACGTTAGTAAATGTATTTGCAGAAACCGCTATGGGTACTTCTTTGCAAGATATGGGCGAATTTCAACAGCAATATCGCGAGGCAGTCCACGAAATGGGAAATATCATAATTTATAGGTAAATTACATAGGTAGCAATTCTGATCGGATACATTATATAATTATAGCTATTTTTAATATTAATTTAGAAAGCTGTTGTAATTGATATACACAAAAAATTATATAACTTACAAAGCTAAAAATTATATAACATCTAAATTCACATTTCTTATAAAGGACAATTATATTAAAATATAATGTGGTATAATAACACACAGAACAATGAGACCGTGGTTAAATCCCGATATGATATTTGCATTAACGTCAATGGGTAGAAAGCAAGCCAAAAATCTAAAAATATTGCATGGTTTCACCGAAAAAGTGAGTAAAAATTGTGTTACATAAATTTGTGAGAACTTTTCTTAAATTAAAACAATTTGTTGAGATTCTGATTGAAGAAGGAAACCGTATGACAAAATCTTTAAAAAAAAAGTTACTCTACTAATCTGAATCAGTGACTTTTCACTGATTCAGATTTAGAGAGTACGTTAAATTTAAATAAAATTTTTCTGTGTAATTTAATATATTAACAATGGGTTTTAGCAACATGATAATATAAATATTAAAGATATATGTACCTATAGGTATGTTGTTTTTGTAGGTTATTGCGGAAAGAAAACAATATCATGAAAGCACTGACGGACAATACTTGACGAAACATTTTAAAGATAATGTAGAAGACGATAAGGAGGTGATAGGAAGTATGTATGCACAGTATATCTAAAATCCATTTATCGAATCCATATATCGAATTAATGTTCAAACTATTTTATTTACTTAAGTTAAGAAAAAGCGGCTCGCTATGTTGGATCTTATGCTGTTGGAAGCTGCTAATAACGAAATGAATGATTTAGACATCAGAGAAGAAGTCGATACCTTCATGTTCGAAGTAAGCGTTGATATTTCATTGATATGCTAAAGAAATTAATATACTGCAAATCTAAGAGTCGGTTGTCCCAACTTGTTGGTAAACTAACGAATAGTAAATCATACATATTAAATCATAACTTAAATATTATATTTTTGTGATCAAAAATAATATTAAAGCATATATAAAGTAAGGGCAAAAAGAAAAACCGATTAAACATAAAAATATTTTTAATGTTTTTCTTATTGAATTATATGTAGTTTGCATATAATGCAGAAATAAATTTTAAAAAGTTTTTCTATTGCAGGGGCACGATACTACAGCAATGGGTCTGACTTTTGCAATATTATTGCTAGCTGAACACAAAGATGTCCAGGTATTTTTAATAATAAATTTATTCAACCAGTAACACAATCAATTAATTCTGTTAATTTTTTATTTATAAGAAATAATTTTGAAACAAACGTTAGAAACATTGATTTAGAAAGTACATAAATATTTTTTTGTTTTTATTTACAGCTCAAAAAAATTATATATAAAATAATAAGTACTGCCACATTTTCAATTAATAATTAAAGAAACATAAGTCATCAAATATACAAAACTTTGTTTCCTGATAGGAATGTGCAAGAAATGAAGTTAGTGCAGTCATACAAGCAAATGATGGAAAACTTACCATGTCAGCATTAAATAATATGCCATACTTGGAAAGATGTTTGAAAGAATCATTGAGATTATATCCTAGTGTTCCTTTCATATCGCGAGTCTTATCAGAAGACGTAAAAACAGGTGAGTAATTATAATAAACTATTATATATCATATGTATTTCAGCCAAAGAATTGTGAAAAAAGTGTTATACGCCGAAGTACAATATATAAACCTTGATTGTCTGATATTTTAATATCAATTTATACAAAATTTTTTATAATAACTATCTATAAGTTTTTTCTCTTTCTCTCTTTTTCTTTCTCTCTTTGTTTCCTATATTACATAATATTTCCAATTTCAAATACATAATGTTGTCAAAATAGAACTTGTCAATTCTAAACATTTTTATACAGTTGGTTTATGTGTAATGAATTTTTCAATTCATAAAATCATTAACTTATATGGTAAAAAAATTATACCCCAAGTAAAATAATTTACATAATATAAGTATTTGCATATATGTGTATTTTTCACTAATATATTGTTTAAAAATTATATTATGTTACATGCTATTTTCAGAATCATATTTGATACCTACTGGATCAGTAATGCACATAAATATCTACGATATACATAGAGATCCCAATTTCTGGCCAAATCCAAATGTATTCGACCCAGATAGATTTTTACCTGAAAGAATCCAAAAACGTCATCCCTATTCTTATTTACCGTTTAGCGCAGGACCACGCAATTGTATAGGTAATATGTTAGATACTAATTTCTTGTTATATAAACAAATTTTAATTAATGTATTTACGAATAATAGGACAACGATATGCCATGTTGGAACTGAAAGCTATAATAGCGTCGTTGATACACAACTTTTATCTAGAACCCGTCGATTATTTGAAGGATCTTCGGTTTATGTCAGATTTGGTAACCCGTGTTACACAACCGATCCGTACACGATTTGTGCCAATCGATCGTGCCGTCTAATTCATCTAAAGCAATATAGTTTAATAAGTAGAAATAAACAACAATTTTTGGGTAAGAATTGGTCACAGGGTTGTTATGTTCTTGTTATACATAGTTATATACTTTTATATACTCTATATTTACTATGTTGATGTATGATCGTTACATTTCTTCTTAATAATATTTAGATATTACTATATTTAGAAATGTGTATCAAATTATTAAATATAAATTTGATTTTATAAACAAAAATTTAATTTATTTAAAAATATGTGCATTTTGCATAAACAGTTTATATAAATATTTATTTTAGAATTAAAATCTTACATTATAACCAAAATAATAAACTTTAACATATAATCTTTAGCGTGATCATATCGCATATGCATCTATTTTAATGAGTGGATAATTAAGGATTCTCGATAACAAAGTTGTGGCGATCTGATTACCTAATGAGTGATGACCCGATTATTCAATTAAGATGTTGTAAGCGATTGCAAGTAGTAATAACAGATGTAACAATAAATAGCGAGCGAAATTTAGTAATAACGAAATAACAAATAAGACGAGTCAGCACAACACGCAGTTGCATGATCAATACCCAAAATCCGATCGGTGCCAACCAGTTACAATACGAAAAACGCTGATCAAGGAATAACCCTGAAACAATTCGACCCTGAAACAGCGACAATATGTCGAGCCTGCCAATTAATACGGAAGAGAGGACGTACGAGGAGTGGGCAGTCTTCAGAAGAAACGCGTAGAAAGTTAACAGCGGTCAGTCTGCGCGAAGATTTAAAACTCGTTGTACGATTCGAATTAAAAGCGTTTATTAAATTTCTCGACTAAAATAATTGTGGTTATGATTTCTTGTGACCCTTCATTGCGGATTGACGAATCTCCGTGCCCGGAGCGGCACAACAATATGTTGTGAAAATTCATTATGTGTAATAAGAAATCAATATATGTGCGTGTTACATGATCTGATAATATTGGTGTGAGTAAATACATGTTATATATGTATATATAAATACTATATTTAATTGTGTCCTGAGTATAACATACTCAAATAAATGAGGTACGGTTCTTTCTATATTATAGTTATTTACTTACATTTTTACCGCAATTGATAATTTAAGGCAAATATTTTTGCCTTTATGTCAGTTTATAAATATATTTATCTTCTTTGTTGCGCATTTTACTCATTTAAATAAAGTAGTATGAGGATCCTCGATATTAAAATAAAAATAAGTAAAGGTTATCAGAGTCAGCAGTCATTTAAGATATGAAAGCATTTCACTCACGAACAAAGATTTATATGCATGTTACGTGAGTAGTTGTTATTTACACAAGATTCTATTTCGTGCCTACAAAATATATCAGAAACGTTGATGTAGAAATACTGTAACAACGGTCGTTTGAGTTTCTTGGTTAATCGATTGTATAATCATATATCAATTATAGTTTCTCTTAATTACAATCATCAAAACTACCACTTCTGTAATTAATTTCAAGAAAATAATTTAAAAGTGCATATAAGATGTAAGCATTTGTGGGATTTTTTTTGAAAATAACAAGATATTTAAATAAAAATGATACAAAGTAAAAATAACTTGGAAAAGGATCTGTTAATAAGGTAAATTATGTTATTATTTGTGCTATATGCTATTACAATATTTGTCATAAAGAAATTTAAAATTTATTTTAATAATTACAGTAACAATAATTAGAATTAATAATTTTTTTTAATCAATTTTAATTCCACAAATAATACGACTTTTATAAATATGTAAGCCGTTTATTTATTTCAATAAAATTTGAGATAAAACTTAATAAAATTAAATAAAATTTGATAAAATCTTTTTTAAAGACCATAGATTGTTACAATGTGCATATTCAATATACTAGTATAACATATAGCGTAATTTATTAAAATATTATATTTTTATAAAAACGTTTTGCAAAAGTATTCTTCTTTTTTTATATAAATCGATTCAATAAAGAAAACAGACGTAACTTCAAATATACAACTGACATTTAATTATTTCTAATAATCGCAAAATAATGGCATTAATAACAATTAATAGTTTCGAATTTTATTGATCGTTGTAAAAATGTGTGAATCGTTATAATACAAACGGATTATAATTATAATTTATAATCCGTTATAATTTTTGTATAATAAATTATTATTACTATATTGTTTAGATTTCATATTTTAAGTTTATACTTTTTAAAATTAAATATTAATAAAAATGTTGTAAATATTAATGAAAATGCTCTAATATAAAAAACATTGTAAAATAATCATTAAATATTAAGTTATTCATATCTATTTCTTGAAGTTATAGATCGGTACTCACATTTAGATCTTATATTTAAGCTCGTCTTAAGTCAAAGGCAGTCTTTAGACTCCATCCAACCAATGAAATGTATGACTGTATTAGCATCTTAAAATTTTACTTAAAACGGTCTTGAAATAAGAACGGACTATGTTGAATACTGGCCATAGATTATATATATAACATATAAAATATTATTTATTTTAGATTTTTATGAACATACGGAACTTTTGAAATGTCGTTTATGCAATTTATTGTAATTTTCCTATTATTAATATTAATGTAATATAAAAGTTATAAAATTCTTTTCTTTGTCAGTAAAAATTAACAAGAGTGATTATTTGACCAAACTGACGTTTAATATTGTAGTGTTACATTAATCCATTCGACGTTTTGACACTCGTTTTGTGTCCTTATCAAGATATGTATTTTTTTCTTTCGGTGACCCAATCGCGAATTTGGTATTTACAAATTAGTTAGACTCCGTTTTCCGACTCGGAACGACGTTTTTCGCACGTCTTTGTTCGGGTTACGTATTGTTTCGGTGCTACATCGCACGATTAATTAAGGATAAATTACGGATCCTTTACATTGAAATTTGACAGTGTTATAACTGCAAAAAAAAATTATGTGCGACTAATCTTTAATATGGGACAAGTATTTGTTTTCCTTTCTACGTTCTTTGTTCCTTGTGCGATATATATTTTTTATGTAACATGACTTTTTTGTTTTAGTAAACTCTTGATAAGGACACAAAACTAGTGTTGAAACGTTGAATGGATTAATGTAACACTACGATATTAAACGTCAGTTTGGTCAAATAATCACTCTTGGTATTAATATAAAAGTGTTAATTGTTATTTTTTGTTACAGTGCATTATAATTGATTATAATATGTATCTCGTGTGGACATTCAATCAAGTGAAAAAAGGAACAAAAGAAATTTGAAGAAAACTTTAAGTTATTTAAAGTTTTAATTGTTCAAGAAATAATGATTATTATCTTACTACTATCATGTTTCTTTATTATATTACTATATTACATTCTTTATCATGGAAGATTTAGACGACTTGTTAGTAAAATTCCATGTAAGCCAGGACTGCCATTTATTGGCAATGCTTTAGAATTTTGTGTGTATTCGCAGGGCAAGTAAAATTTTTTTAATATTATTGTTTTAATAATAAACATTTAATTTATTTATGAGAAATGCTAATTAGCAAGATTATTATTAAAAAAATAAGTAGTAAGTGACAATTGAATTATGCAGTGCAACCGCGATACTTCGAACTAATATGTACAAGAATTGTTTTCTTTATTAATTAATTTTTTTATTGTTAGTATTATTATATTTAATGTGTTTAAATTTCAAAAAATAAATATTATGATTAGAACGTGGAGATTGCAAAAGTTTTGCAGTGAGTCCTATCACTCAAATAATCATAAAAAGTATTTAAATAGATCAATTCCACTAATAAAACAATTAATAGAATACTAAATTTTGATTAAATTTAATTGATAATGCACCAATTGTACTGCATGATCTCAAATATAACTGTACTTACATTGCAATTGTAATGTACATTATAAGTATTTTTAAATTTTATACTTTAGAAAAACTTTGGAATCTTCAACGTTCAGCCTCTAAGAAATATTATCCAATTTTTTCATTTTGGTGCGGTCCGATTGCTTTTATTAGCGTTCATCATCCAGATGATATAGAGGTAAAGAAAATATAATTAAAATAAACCAATCTTTCATCGATTTGTCTTATTAATTTGTGATCTTTATTAATGGTGATCAAAATTTTATAGCTATTCACAGTTTGTTTTCAGAATATGTATACATATTTTCCAGTGTTCACAAATGGAAGCTTTTATCATTTTTGCTAAAAAACTAACATTGCAAAATATTTGCTGTAAGGAGCAATGAGCAATTTTTTTCTTTTATTATTTGATGAAAGTTATGTTATTTAAATTCGTCTTGTATGTGGTTTTAGAAAATATTAAGCAGTACAACGCAAAATCTTGGAAAGGGCTATTTGTACAGTTTTCTTAATCCTTGGTTGGGAACTGGTTTACTCACCAGTGAAGGTATGAACTTGACAAAATTTTCAATCCTAACATACGGAACATAAAAGGCAGCATTTGTCTGTATGTTCTTTAATATTTATATAATATATATAATTCTGTATCTAAATATGTATTATATATAATGTATAAAATTATAATAAGGTTAAATATATAATCATTGTTTTGCAGAAACAACTACAATTATTATTACTACATTAAAAAATATGTGATATAAAAAATAATACTTATAAATCAGGCTTAATTAATATATTACTGCAAAAAATTTAAGTTATACAAAATTTCAACAAAGTTTACATGGCGGATATGATACCATAAAATACACTTAGAAATATAAAATTGTATTTATGTTACAGGATCCAAATGGCGAAAAAGACGAAAGATATTAACGCCTGCATTTCATTTTACTATATTAAAACAATTTGTTGATGTCTTCGTAGAAGAAGGAAATCGCATGACAAAAATTTTGAAAGATAGCAACAGTTCAAATGTCAATGATTTGGCGAACTTTATTAGTCAACATACATTAAATGCAATATGCGGTAAATGCTGTATCCACGAGATAGGAAAATTTGTTCCAACATAAACATTTAATTGATTGAGTATTGGTTACAGAATAACAATTACATAATAATTATATAATATTAATATAATTTCTATTAATCATACTCAATCTTTGCAAAAATTTTTATAAAAAAAAAAGAAGATTTTAAAGCTTGTAAAAGGATGCTTTGTATTGTAATTTTCAAATTTTTAAGATTAAATTAATACGATACATTAAGCTTATAAGCATTTATGCAAGTTTAACAAATATGCTTACAGAAACTGCAATGGGAACTTTTTTGCAAAATATGGATGAATTTCAACAACGGTATCATCAAGCAATCCACGAGATGGGTAATATTTTGACTTATAGGTAAATACATTATACATTATTCACATTATTCTACTTTTAAAAAAATGCCGATACGTGCTTTTTTCATTGTTATGTCGCTTCATCGTTTGTGATGCAGTATGATTTTCTTCCTGTACATTATATTTAATTTCTGCTATAAGTACCTATTTGAATTGTCAAAATCGGTTATTTTCGTAATTTGACAAAGTTTGTTAGAAGTTGATAATTATGTTTGTTTATGCAGTTTAAAAATTTATTTAAAAATATAAAAACTACTACAGACACATACAATTGATATTTTGATCGATACTTTAACATAAAAAATATACAATATAATAATCTTTTTAAAAATTTCATAAAATAATGGATTGAGATCAGCAAACATGACATACATAGCACATTACATTATTGTATTCTAATTGAGTATTAGGAAGAAAAAATAAAATTGTAATATTAAAAAGAAATGTATAATTCTAAAAGTCTATAAACATAAATTTAGGTTCATCAAACAAATAATACAAGAATTGCTTCAATATATATTTTCTGTAATTATATTCAGGATAATGAGACCGTGGTATCATCCTGATGTGATATTTGCGCTAACGCCAATGGGTAGAAAGCATGCTAAAAATTTAAAAATATTGCATAGATTTACCGAAAAAGTAAGTAAAATGTTATTTAAAATTATAAGTAAAAATCTTGTTATTTAGAATTGTAAAATTATCTTTTTACTGTAAAGTAAAATTATGATAAATATAATATAACTCATATGACAAATTTAATATTAGTAACATATGTAATAGCAGTATAATATAAATAGTAAATATATATGCCCCGTAGATTATTGCAGAAAGAAGACAATATCATGAAAATACTAGCGGGCGATACTTAAAGTTTTTACAAGACACAGACATGATAGAAACAGACGATGAGGAAATAATAGGAAGTATGTATAGATATAAAATATTCAATATCTATGATATTCTATGTTCTCAAATTAATACTCTTAATATATAAACTAAATTAATTCCTAATCCGTTTTATCTATTTATTTAAGTTAAGAAGAAACGACTTGCTATGTTGGATCTTCTGATAGCAGCAGCTCGCAATAACGAGATAAATGATTCTGACATTAGAGAAGAAGTCGATACCTTCATGTTCGAAGTAAGTGTTTGCATTTTTCATTAATATTCTTTAAAAATCAGGATTATCAATATCCAAACTAAGAATTAAGATACAAAAGATTATTAATACAATATTATATACTTTTAAGTAATTTTTTTAAGTTATACTTTAAAAAGATTTTGATATTTGTGTATTATAAACAATAAATATAACTGTTGGTTTCTTTAAAATATCCATTTTCTCGTGATTGTATTTAAAACATGAAACGCATACCTGTATATAATATAGAAAAAAAATATTTTCTATTATACAATACAGGGACATGATACCGTAGCAATGGGTTTGACGTACGCTATATTAGTGTTAGCTGAGCACAAGGATGTCCAGGTATGTCTTTTTTCATAAATTATTAAATTATCACATGCAATTAATTAAACTAATTAATATTTTTTATTTTTCCTATAAATAAGTTTTAAACAAATTATTAGGAATATTAATTTATTATAAAAATATATGTGAATTTTTCTTCTTGCCTTTAATGATAATTAAATAAAATTAAAATATATACATACTGCATGTACTTATATACAACAGATATCAATACTTTATTAGGTTTTGATTTAAGAATTTTTTTACAATTTATTTAATGATTTAGGAGCGTGTTAGAAGTGAAGTTAGAACAGTAATGCATGAAAACAAAGGAAAGCTTACCATAACAGCATTAAACAATTTGCAATACCTAGAAAGATGTCTAAAAGAGTCGTTAAGATTATATCCCAGCGTTCCTTTAATATCGCGAGTCTTATCGGAAGATATAAAAATACGTGAGTAATTAATAAACTATTATATATGTATTTTTTGATCATAGAATGGGAGAGAAGAGTTGTAATATATTAGCATATAAACTCTGATTGTCTAATACTATTAAGTTATAATAAATTATTTTAAATATAATTATAATACATTATTTTTTCCAAAATTTATTTAGTCTTCTTTCTCTCTTTCTCTTTTTCTGTGGCTTTGCTACACAATTTTTTAATTTTGACACAATTTTTAAACAATATATTGACAAAACAAAAGTTTTCAATTTTAAGTATTTTTATATTAGTGTTTATTCCTTTAAGTACATAATAAATTTATTTTAATTAGCAAGATAATTAACTCATTTTAATATAAAAACACAATTTATATATTTTTATTTTTTTAAATATGTTTTGTACTCCTCAAATCTTTATTCTTCAAAAATTATAATTTGTTACATATTTTCAGAGTCATATCTGATACCTTCTGGAGCAGTAATGCAGATTCATATCTACGACATTCATCGAGATCCCAATTTCTGGCCAAATCCAGATGTATTTGACCCAGATAGATTTTTGCCTGAAAGAATACAAAATCGTCATCCTTATTCTTATTTACCGTTTAGCGCAGGACCACGAAATTGTATAGGTAATAATCAGATATCTACTAATTTCTTGTCATATAAACAAATTTTAATTAATGTATTTACGAATAATAGGACAACGATTTGCCATGTTGGAACTGAAAGCCATAATAGCGTCGTTGATATATAACTTTTATCTGGAACCTATCGATTATTTGAAGGATCTTCGGTTCATGATGGATATAGTGAGCCGTGTTACACATCCAATTCGTGTACGATTTGTTCCAATCGAATAATTGCAATCTGAAGTTAATACGTAATTTTGTTTGGCAAGAAGGAAGCAATCACCTCTGTCTTATCAATAAAAGACCTATCAATAAAGAAATTTTTAAATAAAAATTCTTTAAGGAATTATTATGTAATGTTACGTATATACTGTATTTACACTTTTGTTGAAAAATGCTGCAGCATTATTTAATTTGTAATGATACTTATAAATATATTGATTATCTATTATTAAGAAGTTTTATTTTAAAAATAAAGATTTAATATATAACAGTTTCCAAAGAATTTCATATTTTTATAATATTAAAAATATCTTGACGTTAAGTGACACTTTTAATCTATTATTTTTATACAAACATATATTGTTATGTTCATTTAGTTTATCAATTGATTTAAATGGTTAACAAAGGTATATATAATAACTTTATGTTTTTATAAAAATAAGGTGTATAAAAAAGATATAGTTTATAAAAAACTCAATTTTTTAATATTTATTTATGAATCTAGAAACAAAATTTGAAGTTTTATAATATTCCACAAATATTTATACACATTTAAATTATCATTCATTGCAATTTCACTTTTTATTAATATATCAAAGAGGTATATAATAGACTGAACATTGCCATTAGAGAGCTGTACGAAAGATGTAAAGGACAGAGATATATGTGCTTACTGGGATGTTTTCTTTGTTTCTTCACCTTTTTTTCTTTTCAACTACACAATTAAAAGGAAAGCGTCTTAGCAAGCACATCTCTGTCCTTTAGATCTTCCATACAGCTTTCCAATGGCAATTCAGTCTATTAATATACGTCTATGGTTAATATGCATTAATATTTTGTTGTTAGATGTCAGATAAAAGAAAATTTCGCGTTGCTTTGCACATGTATTAATTTTCTGTTCTATTAATTTAATAGTCGCAAAACACGATTGAAATGACATGCAGAAAGCTACATTATGACATAAAAACATATCATCATATGAACGTTATAAGCATGTCACTTGTTTTTTATTTTCTCACGTTTTTATCATTTGTATCCATATCTTTATTTGTAGATTATAGATCTAACAATAAGTTTAAATCAAAGGTCAAATTAAACTCGCATTAATTGATCTTAGATTAAAATAATACAAAACGATTTTGCTGATAGTATATCGCTCGTGCATGCACGCGAGAGAAATTCTATCGTATCTCTTAATATTATATCATAAAAAAAAACTCTTTAAAAGAAAGAATCTATATATACATAAAATTAATATTATACATATATATATATATATGTTTCTCTTTTTTCTCTCTTTTAAAAATAAACAATTAATCTCTTTTTTTAATCCTATCGCACGATCATGCGAATGTATTATGCGTGCACCATTTGTTTTATGTTCATGGAAATCTTTACTAATGTTAAATCTTGTTATTAATACAAATATTTGACATTATATATTTGTGAAATAGTTGGTTAAATTTTTCTACTAAATTATACTATTAAGATTCTAATCTTTTTAAATAATGTTGCATAATTACTTGTTTTTGAAGTATATTGAAAACATTTATTATCTTGACACTTTATATTCTTAAAGATTAAATTCTCGAACTAAAATCTGGATAACAGTATAAATACGAGTTTCAAAATAACAATACTCAGTTTACGGACATTTATCGTGGTAAGCATATACTTCTTTAAAATTTATAATTATATTGCAAATATTTCAGATTTAGTTGATTTAACTAATGGTTTTCTCAGTGTAATATGCGATAGCAGGGGTTTCTGCTAAACTAATAAGTTCTCTTTGTTGGTTCCACCATGAACTTCTTGTCCTTGGTGTAAAATCCAATTTAGTAGAAAATTCATTGTTTGATCGTGCATGCACTCGTTACGAATATCGAAATTGTGAATTTGGATATTGTCAAGTTCCATGAAGGTGAGACTTTGAACCTTGTTTATTATATAATAAACTAGCTGGTTACCCGGGCTTCGCCCCGGAGGACATATGTAATCACTTAATCAGACACGCAAATAGTCTCTCTTTCTCTCTCTTTCTCTCTCTCTTTCTCTCTCTCTCTCTCTCTCTCTCTTTCTCTCTAAATACTATTCTTTAAAATTCGATTAATTATTTCCCGAAAAATTTGTCAAACTTCTGATACCGCTTTCCAAAAAGATCGGTAACAAAAAATTATATACTTGATAGCACTCCCCGGAAAATTCTACCCCTGTTTGATCTACAATTCTTTGAAATTCGGTGAATTATTTCCCGAAAAATTAGAAAAATTAGAAAAACCGGTTTCCAGAAAATTGATAACAAAAAACTATACACATAGTGGCACTCCCCGGAAAATTCTACCC